>NC_056700.1:13570477-13572346 GCF_018831695.1 Puntigrus tetrazona | reverse complement strand
ATAAATAAATAAATAAATACTACCATACGTGACTAGCGCTTTCAGAACTTTTGCCAGCTAAACTCCTCATTACGCAACACAATCGCACCGGATCAGCATGAGGACAGATGTCAGGATACAGATGCACTGATGGCCACAGTGCGTCATGACCATCTATACCTGCTAATGCATGTCCAGCCATCAGCACTAAAGCACTTCTGTGAGTTTAATTATTGATGGGGCTTAGCATTGTCTTGTGAACGACCAGACTAACGTTGCCTTTAACTGTCATTTGTCCGTCCTCTGAAAAGTGGAGGCTTCCAGGATGTGCGTGGTCAAGAGTTTCGTTTTTCCGATTAATGAATCTTTGGCTAATATGTTTACACAGGAGCAGAGNAAGCACTTCTGTGAGTTTAATTATTGATGGGGCTTAGCATTGTCTTGTGAACGACCAGACTAATGTTGCCTTTAACTGTCATTTGTCCGTCCTCTGAAAAGTGGAGGCTTCCAGGATGTGCGTGGTCAAGAGTTTCGTTTTTCCGATTAATGAATCTTTGGCTAATATGTTTACACAGGAGCAGAATAGGGCTGTCGGGGTTTATGTCGTTAGATGCTTTTAGATACTGTCACTGTCTTTTATCAGAGTCAGTGTTTTGTGGCCTGGGCATCACTCGATTGCTGCATTACACATTCAGTTACAATATATATTTTGAAGCCACTGTTGGGTAATTAAGATTTGACAGATTAACTAGTGCTTTGACTGGAGTCGTTTATAAACAGTGTTTCAAATGAGAACTTTTTCGGTGTTATGTAATTCAGAATCATTGATATTTACTTGATATTGCTGTGGAAATAGAAAAGGTGCTTTAGTTATTAGTTCATTTAGATTGTATTTAATCCTCTCCTCTGAACAAGTCATACATTTTCATTTTTCATTTAGGTTAGCTCGATGTAATAAAATAACAAAAACTAAAACCAAAATAAAATGAAACAGAAAACTATTTAGACAATAAAACAGACAAACATAACATTGTACAAAAAAAATTTAATAAAATAAAAAAATGGAATTGAAAGTAAATATATTTTATATATATATACAGTCAACAATGTTAAAATCAAATTGTGAATAATGTTTAATAATAATGAATTCTTACCATTTCTTTAACTATATTCCTTGGTTATTTGATTTTGTGAACTGGGAGATTCTGCATCAGTTTAATATGTTGTCTGTCTTTCAGGAGAAGAGAAAGAGGGAGGCTGAGATTGAAAACAAAAGAAGACAACTTGAGGATGACCGCAGACAACTCCAGCACCTCAAGGTACCAAGACATAACCGCTAATAGGTTGTGGATACATTTTAAAAAGCTGAGCAGGTGTTTGCTGTGGTTTTAACCCAGAGGTGAAGAGTCAGAGGGCTGTGGCGCGTCACTCTTATGTAATTTACTGTCTGTCTGGTCCCACACTTCAAATGTCTATTTAAAGCCCTAGTGTTGAAAGTCATAATGTGACAATGATTTTTCAGGATTTTGAAGTTGCTGAAAGGAGAGGGGGAAGTTTTAACAGCAGTTTCCTGTTTGAGGGGACGAGGGAAGAAATCTGTATCCTCCCTTAAAGTTCTGCCTTGTTATGATAAGTCAGACCTCTCACAAATTGTAGTTTTTAGAAAGTTTTTACTTTTCATGGGAATCATGAAATTCTTTTCATTTTATTACTATTTTTATTTTATTTAAAGTTAATCATACAAAGTACACCTCGGTAAAAGAAAATATTTTATAATTTATAAATATTTACAACAACAGGCATTAAATGAAAAAGCAAAAATTATAACCGTTTTTATAGCAGAAATTTGCCCTCTCTTCTCCTCTGTTTGCACAAAAAAATAAATAAATA
>NC_056700.1:13569362-13570377 GCF_018831695.1 Puntigrus tetrazona | reverse complement strand
CAAATTAGACCTAAATAGAAGAAAGTGTTTTAAGAAAAATAATAAAAATGTAACGGTTCTGACTTTTCTTAACAGATCAGAACCTTGCTTTACATAGACACATCCATGCATATTTAATCATAGTCATAAATATTTTAAACGTGCAATAATAAATTATGTAATTATGTACAACAGCCAAACAATCAGGTGTTGTATAATCACTTTTTAAATAAATTTATATATGGTGTAATATTTATGATCTCTGAATGCCAGCATGCATTATTACCACAGTTATTTTCTTTGAAAATTTAAGCCAAAATATTAAAACTGCTAAATTTATGTAAATCCTAAAGATCCCAGGTCTGCTACAGAGGATCAGTGGTCAAAAATAACTTGCCTGCGTGCCTATCCTCATCTCCCAAGTATCCGGCAAGGCGATTGTTTCCCTTTTGTTATCTGACACAACGTGATATTTTTTGTTTGTTAGTTTTATACCTACCATTGTTTTTTTGTGCATAAGGGATTTTNTGTCCTCCCCCTGTGCTGGGATTGTATTGCGTGTGCATGTGGATGGGTGTGAACGTGTGGTGATGTCAGCACATCTGTCATCGTGCCAGAATTTGCAGTCACAAAGCCAAAGCTGAGGGAGGGGGCTGAGGGACGAGAAAGAGAGCAGGAGAGGGTCATTTCGGACCGTTTCGAACGTGGAAGTCACAAGACATTATACAAAATGAAGTAACTTGTTGCTAATTCTATGTGAAGGATTGCGTCTAAAACTGACCCAGTTTCGTGAGAATAGGGAGTAGGTAAGACATTTTAAGAAGGCACAACGTAAGATCTCATGTTTTTTCCATTTGGTCATTTTCAGAGTGCACACAAAAATGTCAGCGATTGCCTCAGTCTTTTTTAGTTCATGTGACTCTGCTTTTTCCATGAATGACTCTTTTTGACATTCTGCGAATCAATTTTTCAAGTTCAGTAATATATTTGATTTCATTAAACTTTACAAAAATAGTTCACACACACACACACACAC
>NC_056700.1:13566175-13569351 GCF_018831695.1 Puntigrus tetrazona | reverse complement strand
CAAGAGAAGATATCCTCAGACCTCAGCTTTACAATGCAACGATAGTTTACTATTACTGAACGCTCGTGCTGTCTTCATATTTTTATTTACCATACTCTTCTTTCTAGTCTAGCAGATGAGGTCTCTTGTTTGTCTATTGACCTTTGTCTTCATGCTTTCGTGGTTTTCATCTCACCTTTCCTCTCCTTTCTTTCTTTTCATTTTCTTCTCTAGAGGCCTGTCTGAATGAATCTTTCAGATGTCAACCTCGCAGAGCTCAGACGCCGCTGTCTGTGCAGTAGAAACTAAGAATGAAAGGAAAAAAGATATTAAACCCTACGGCGGCTTTATAAAATTTTTCTCGACTCATCCGTTTATTAATTTCATTCTCAAATAACGTCATCATCTACATCTCAGCTTCCTTGTTGTTCAGGTTTTCAGCTCTTTAGGAAACAACAGGTGTTATCGAGGGCTCTGTGATGTTTCTCTTCTGTTTTGTCTTATCGTGGGTCTTGGGTTCACTGTTTGATGTTCAGCAGATGTTTGCTGCAGGTTGAACAGTCTCTGCTGCACTAGAATAGAAGCAGCGCTGGTGGCAGCGGCAGTTTGTAATGATGATGATGAATATGTTTGTCATAAAAAAGCTTATAAATCACTAGCGCTCTGTTTTCATTTGCCTCATAATGTGACAGATTATTCAGTGAAAAAAGTAGGGCAGTCTTTGTTTATATTAGGCTACATGTCAGGATATCCAGAGTGGCAGGATGCCTCGCATTTCTAATTGCAGTGCATTGCCATCTCTAGTGCCACCTATGCTTGTACCCGAAATATTTCCCATCCCTGTGCCAGACGCAGATGTCAGAATTCTCTTCAGACAGCAGTGGTTCATTCTGGTCCTGCCAGTCTAAAACAGAGCTCTGGCAGGAAGCCCCGTTTGAGCAGGCGCCTGTCAAAATGTTTCACTATCCAGAAATGTGCATAGTGTGCATTAGCAACCATGGAGAATGCCCTAAAGTGAAAAACTAATGGACAGCTAATGGTCATGCGCTACACTAGCCTTAATGGTGCAGATTTGTTCACGTCAGCACAATGAATCAGGCTGACATTAACTCATTTTTCAAGCATTCATTTTGTCAATATAATGCAATTAGGGGCCATNNNTTCTTTTAAACTACTAAAATACTGAAGATAATCTTTGTACAAAAATGAGCACCGTATTAGGTTTCTGAAGGATCACGTGAAACTGAAGCTTGCAATTCAGCTTTGCTTCGTTTCAGTGTCAAATATATTTAAATAAGAAACAGTCTTTTAAATTGTAATATTTCATTATTTTTTACCATGCAGTATTTGCAAGATCTGTTCATTCTGTTGAAGTGATGTTAAATCCTTTAAAAAGAAATCTCTAAGCCCTGTTGTTTGTTTCCACAGTCAAAGGCATTGAGAGAGCGGTGGCTGTTGGACGGAGCGCCATCCAGTGGAGAAGATGAGGCACAGAAACAATTACAAGAGGATGAAGCCAAGACCAAACTACTGGAGCAGACCATCCTCAGGTTAAGACCGGTCAATTAGTCATTTGCTACCTTATTCTAGCATGCATTGCTCATGTTCGCTTATCTTTTCCCTTAACAGACTAGAACAGGAGATTGATGAGCTTGAGACTGGAGTGCCTTTGAATAAAGGAGAAAATGTAAGCTATTAGGTTTTTAGTTAGTTTAGTAAAGGTTTTAATTTTGATAATAATAATGACTTTGTGTCATGTCTTCTCTCCTAGGCACCTGATGGTCCAGCGAAGGGTGAGTGTGGAAATATATTTTGAGTTCTCTATCTCTGCATAAACGTAACAGAAAGGATTGACTTGTTATCGGTTTGTTTGCAGTAATGGCCACCGTGTCATTTCACTCTTGAAAGATCCAACAGGTCTAACAGAGTTCAATGAATGTTTGTATTATAGTTTTATTAATAAATACCGAATAGCAGCTTCATTTAAATCGTTAACCGATTCTTCCATTTGGCGTGAACAGTAGTGAAAGTTGAACGAGTGTCTTTTTCTGTCCCCAGCAGTTGAGAACGGCATACAGCAGCCCAGCCCGAACGCAGATCAAAATAGCAAGAAACAGATCACAGGCATCGAGGCCAAACTGCAGTGCACCAACCCCGACGTAGCCATTGAGAATGCCAGCGCAGAGCATCCCGTCACCATGGTGTTCATGGGCTACAAGAATGTAGAGGACGAGGCCGAGACCAAGAAGACGCTGGGCATAGAGGAGACAGTGAAAGCTGAATTTGTGGTCATTGAGGACGGCGAGAGCAAAGCTGGGAACGAAGGGGCCAAAGAGGACCAGGCCCCACCTAACGGCAGCACCTCCAGTCCCGACAAAGCTCAGGATGAAGCCAAGAAGGAGGAATCGAAAGAAGGCGGCAATTCGAAAGAAAAGCAGCCGTGCAAGTGCTGCACAGTCATGTGAGTGAGCAACCGCTCACCCTGAAGTTAAGACTCTGACAGAAAACTGACCCCCTGACCATAACACAACAATGAATAAGTATACCCCGTATACTTATAATTAACTTTTGTTGTCTAGTATGTATTTCTTTTTTTATTTCTATTAATATTTTTCTATATTTCTGTCTTGACATTTATATATCTATATATACATATATTTTCATTATGTAATCTTATGAAGTCCAGTATTTTGCTTGTTGAAGAACAGAAAAATGAGGACCACGACAGATTCCGCTTTAGACAAAAACACAGTTAAAAGAACAATTTTGTGGCCCTCATCCTTATTTTGTTTTAAGAAAAATAAGATGAACGTCTCGATATATATGAACTAGCTATTTATCTCCCATATGCATTTGTGTTTTTAAGATATTACTTTATAACTGAGAAGAAATTACTATATTGATATTACAATGTTATGCTTTTAATATATATTTTGAGCCTTTTGTTTTGTTTTTTGTTTTTGCCAAATCATCTCAGACCACTGTGAACACTGGTACATGGAGTGTCGTCTTTGTCCACAATCATACATTCTGCATTACACCACATAGTAGGCCGATATGTTTGTAAATATGATGCAATTATTTATGACTGTTCATGCTATGGTAGAATACATGTAATCACGTTTTATTAAAATAAATAATTACTGTATTACTGCTGTAATTACCCCAGATCCCAATTATAACCACAGCAGATATCG
>NC_056700.1:13561259-13566161 GCF_018831695.1 Puntigrus tetrazona | reverse complement strand
TTTGAAAATTTAGTAACATTGCAATGCCTCATATTACACGTAGCCCATATTATCAAAAAGCATTCTTGCAGTATGCAAAATATATCTTTATATCATTTGAATAAAAAAAAGAATTGTGTGAAATTGAGGGGCTTTGATGTTGATGGGGTTGCTGTTAGTTGGTATGCCCTCAATTAAGCTAGAGTTCAACATCCGTGATTCAGTGTTCAGGCAGTTGATTCACGATGAAGAATCATCCGTTTGCGTTAATTCTAAGTAAACAGTCTGGGGTCAAAAAAACATTTTTCACATTCTAAGACCATGGTTTTGTAAATGTAGTTTTGCTGTCTTTCTGATATTTCAATTTAATGAATTATTTCATTTTGTGTAAGAAAATATGTGTTGTGGCTATCAAATAATGTCATGAGTTATAGGTGCTTTATTGGTATGGCCAATGCCTGTTATGGTCCAAGTGTTTAAATCAGGAACAATGACAATAAACAAAAAAATGTTTGTTTACAGTTATGTATTGGTACTTCTTTGGTAATTACGTTTTCACTCACCCGCAGTCAACAAATCTGACACAGTTACAAATGGCAGCAAAATTAATTTTGATTTCGCCAGGGACGAAATGTTAGCACACTGCATGTTTGACGATATTGTGTGTAGAGAGAGATTCTCATTTAGAGATATATAATATTTACTCAGCAATTACTGCTATTGTTTCAGGTGTAATAACTTATATATGAAATTTAATTCATGGTTGTAGAGTATCAACAGACAGATATCCAACCAAAAAAACACATTTTACACTCTGTGAGACCTTAAAAAAAACTTTTGTAGTGTGTAAAGGTTGCCATCTGCAGGATGAAATCTAAGTTGGTTACCTTGTGAAGCAGCAGTTTGTAGGTTAAAGTGATGCTACTCTTTACTACTTGACGTGTTATATTTAGAACTGGAGTCGGAGAGAACAACTGGAACATTGTCCTGGGCCCTGTGATGAGTGGGGCCCATTGTGGTCCTCTACGGTGCAGCCTACCGATTGGGCCTGAAGAAGGGAGGCCCACCCATTAAACCTTTTCCCAGGCACATAAATTCTAGTGACAAAGCTGACTATATTAGCATTCCACAAAGATGGTAGATAAATGACTCAAAGATTTTGAACAGAGTACATAAGCAGTAACAATTTGGTGATTTTAGGTAAATTTAGCTATCTTTTGCCATTCGTCTTAATGTTAAAGTGACAGTGACCAACAAATAAAATTCTGTCATCATACTCATCCTGCACTGCTCCAATTAAATTGTCATAAACTTGCTACACTTTATTTCTTCTGTGGAAGCACAAAAGGACATTCATTTGAAGACTGTTATACAACACTGATACATTTCTCAAGTATCTCTTTTTGCGTTACTCAAGACTAAAAATGTTTTAAGATGAAATTGCTCAGTGTCTTTAGGTTTTCTAAAGTCAATATGTAACAGCTGCCTTCTTATGCCACCCAAATCTTTGTTTTCTTGAAGAAACCTCACTGCTACTAGCTAATTAAACATTTTAGTAAAGCGTCAAGTATAACTTTTCTTTCCTCTCTGACTGACCAGCCTCGTCCTTGAGGTGCTGATAATGGGTTCAAGCACAGTTCACTCCTCCACTTTATTTCTCATGGTGGCAACCGGGAAAAGTTTTCGCAAACTTTTTTCGACCGCCTTTCCAGATTGACGGTCTTCCTGTCCAATCACGTTGTCGAAGAACATCTGAAGTCCCTCCCACAATCGGCGCTCCAGGGTCAATGGACTAATCAGAAAGCGCCAATCCCCCCGCCGCCATTTTGTAAGGATATAAGAAATACTAGCAGGTCTACCTCCCATCTACGACAACCTGTAGTTTTGTTAGTGCCATGGACGGGTAAGTTGAAAACACCCTCAATTCAAGTTTGTTGCCCCTTAAACCTGTTTTTGTCTTTGATTATTGTATGTATAGGCGAGAATTAAAACATTACGGGCGTTTAAAGTGTGTTAAATGACGTAAAGTGAAGTGGAAATGGTGAATTTTTTTTTGACTCGCCTCTGCCGCTCTTCATGTCTCCCGAGCCGGAAGAGCCGAAAAGTTGGTCCAAACTGACCACCAACCTGTTGCAAGTAGTCTAATTCAGACAGCTTCGTGAAATATAAGCGAGCTAGAAATGCAGGATTCTTTAAACCACACGCTCAATCTGAAAGGATCAAACGAGGCTTGTAACGTGCAGAAGCGAAAGAACAGCCACTATTTGGCAACCAACGTGTCTCAGTTTCCGCATTGTTGTTGGGTGGCTAGCTAATTACCTGCTAGTCTGCTAAACCGATGCCAGTTCAACTTTATTTTTTGCTCTACTCGTGTGTATTGTCGACGCACGTTACACATTTTCAATGATTACTAAGTACGTTTGATAAACACACGAAAGTCCGATTACAGTGCCTGTTTTACGTAATGACGCGGTGAAGATGTCACTAGTTGNAGAAATAATCTTGATTTTTAAGGTTTGAATAATATTTTTTTGTTTGTGTAATTAGGTAAGTATAATGGATAATGTTTAAAAGCCTGTACATACTTCTGATTTTATAAAAATACAAAAAAAAAGAGTACGTGTTCTATCCGATGAGGATATTTCTATTGAAATGTAAATCGTCAGGTTACTCAACATGTGTCTAACCTTCATAAATGCATTTCTTTATCGTTACTAAAACAGAAACGGATATGTAAGGCAGAATGACAGTCTTCAGTTTACATAAAGTTAGTGGTGACCTGTCGTTGAGCACAACGTCTCCTTTTGCATTTAGCGGAAGTTAGAAAAACGTGCAGGTTTAAAACACGACGCGCATTAAAATCCTCTTTGTTTTTTTGCAGCCGTTTAGAGACTGATCTGTATCCTCTGGGATCCAGTTACGTCACTGAAATAGAGTAAGTTTTGCATTTTTATTAACTGCTTATTCACATGAATGGACCTAAATTGAAGAATTTAAGATCTTTACAAGAAAAAATGTGAAAACGGATTGTAATTGTTGATTTGGTAGAGAGTGGCCGAACAGGCCTGTTTTGTTTTACTGTTTGTCTTGTGTATCAGGTTGCCGCCTAGAAGGTGCAGCCTTAAAATGTAACACTCTTTTTGTGCAACAGTTCCTCCTGAGCTCATATTACAAATGTAGAAACTAACATAACCTAAGATAAATCTACGTTGGCACTTTTTAGCTTGCATGCAAATTATATTCACGGGGGGGGGCGTATAATTGGAACATTGACAGATTAATAAACTGAATTTTTTTCACCATTTATTAATCAGATTAATGATTGTCTTTGCTTCAATTCTGTTTTATCACAACTTAAAGTTTTGCTGCATTGCCATCAAATATTCTTTAGCATCGAGGCTTATGCGTCTTCTAATATTCTGTTTTATCTTTCTTTTATAGCAGTGTCCATGATATAACGGTCGGCACAAAGGTATGTTGTGTTTTGTTCAGTGACAGTACTACTTTTGGTTGAATATGTTTGTTTTTTGTACATTTGCTGCTTCCTCTCTTCCTAAATTGCTGAGACAAAGAGATCTGCTAAATTGCTGAGCCTGAAATTCTAGCCCCATTTGACTTTGCACCTGTAATTTATTGTAGTCAAAGGTCACCTGCTGTTTAAACAGTCACTGTGATAAGTGACTCAAAAGTGAAAGTAGCCTGCTCTAAAAATCTTGTAATTGCTCCGTCGATGTTACGTACTTGTCGCAAGTAGCAAAATACAACTTCGCTCAAAGTAGTTGTTAGTTTACAGTATTTCATTTATTATAATTTATTTTCGTGTTCATGCATAGTCCGTTGTTGTTCCTCCTGATGTCCCCCACACACGTGAGGAGTAGAGATGTAGTAGTAGATTGAGTCGCAGCCCTGTCGGAGTCTGAGCACTAATTACTGTGGCTGGAATGCTGTGGTTGCATTCCTGTCTCCCTGACCCCCTTATTCAACACACTGTGCTCTCGCCCAGGAGGCTTGCACTTTGTCAATGGATGTAAACATGTTGGCACCTGCAAGCCTTGAGCTCCTAGAGACCAATGTGGGAGTCATGGTTCTCTGCTTGAGGGTGTGTGGGTTTTTTTTTTTTTTTTTTTTTTTTTTNTGCAATGCCCCTCAGTTAAAAATAGAGGAAGGAAATGCTGGAGTTGGGTGGATGTCTCGCTCAAACAATGGATGGTTCAACCAGAGAAAACTTTCCTGTCATAACTGCTCTATGAAAGATGTTGAAACCTGATTCCTGCAGGTTTTAGCTGGGAGGAATGTAGTGTTGTCCTTTTTTTTTTTTTTTTTTTTNGAGCCTTCGGGGCTGTGTTTTAGGTAAACTTTATCCAGGGTGTGGTAAAGTGCCCTTGAGGCTGTTCGTAGTAGATTGTTGGGGGGGGTTGATCAGCCCGAGGACCAGGCGTTCAGCTTTGGTAACAATACTTTCCTTTGGGCTGAAACAGAACACGCATTGTTGTAATAGTGTAAAGGCTTTGGCTTATCCAGTGCATGTGACCACTTGAGCAGAGACTAGCCATTTGAAGTGGTTTATTAAGAGAGTGATGCTGAATGATTTGCTCATTGCTCCACTGGCCAGCCAAGTGGCTCCAGCTTGGCCTTGAGTGAGAGACTTTGTGTTAGTGTTATGGCAGGACACAGCTGCCTCTGTTTGCATTTCTCTTTCTTTGTCTTGCTTTTACCAGCAGTAAACTGTATATATAGATGAATAGGTTAGAAATAGTTGTAACTTTTAGGAATAGAAAATTGATTGTCATTTTAGAAATGTATTCAAATTGATACTTTTTAATGATTGTGCAAACAAATGACAACTAGGTGGTTACTAATACTTGTCACATGACTTTCTATAATTCTGTCAGATGATTTTAACCCTTTTAGGAATGCATCTTT
>NC_056700.1:13558287-13561251 GCF_018831695.1 Puntigrus tetrazona | reverse complement strand
CCTTCTTGGTTTTACTTTGGGTTCTTCTGTTTTGAGGTTTAAGTGTCCTATTTTGAAAACCTTGTACAGGCATCCTGCTTATTGAACCACTTTGCTTGTCCTTTCAGAGGGGATCTGACGAACTCTTTTCCTCCTGCATATCTAACGGACCTTATATAATGAGCTCTGGAGCAGGTAAAGTTTTTTTTGTTTTTCCCTTTCCTCTCTCTCAAAAGTAGATCAAATTGATTTCAAACAACTTGGTTCATCAGAGAATCCTGGGGGGGGCAAAACAAAACATTTTAACTAGTAAAAAATACTACTTAAGCAGTGAATGAGCATATTAGAATTTGAAGTATGTGATGCTGAAGACTTGTAATGGCTGCTGAAAATTTAGCTTTATCATAGGAATAACGGTACACAACTTAAACTGTTAAGAATTACTAAATCTTACCAACTGCAGCCTTTTTAATATGGACGTTCTTGAGAATTAAGTGAGATTGAGGTTGTGTTTTTCCCGTCAGCAAATGGTAATGACAGCAAGAAGTTCAAAGGGGACATCAGGAGCCCAGGCATTCCTTCACGAGTCATTCATGTACGCAAACTGCCAAATGACATAAATGAAGCAGAAGTTATTTCTTTGGGGCTTCCCTTTGGCAAAGTGACCAACCTTCTGATGCTAAAAGGAAAGAACCAGGTAAAGAAATGGCCGTTTCCTTTCTTTTTTTTTTTTTTTTTTTTTTTTTTTTTTTNGTGCCTGGTCTTATTGCGTTATCTTCTCACAGGCCTTCCTGGAGATGAACACTGAGGAGTCAGCACAGACTATGGTCAGCTACTACTCCTCCGTCACCCCTGTCATCCGCAACCATCCCATCTACATGCAGTATTCCAATCACAAGGAGCTGAAGACTGACAACTCACCCAACCAAGTTGTGAGTACAAATTACATCACATTAGGCATTCAATCAAGGGCAATTACTCAATATAAATGGATCTTTTGAGACTGATNAATGCGGTACAGACAGGAAGCATGTCTTTGAGCACTGTTGATGGAGCAGGCATGGGCAGCCAAAGCCCTGTTCTGAGAGTCATTGTTGAAAATCTTTTCTACCCAGTTACTCTTGATGTTCTTCACCAGGTACTGTCATTCAAACTAAATTGAGAAAATGCTCAAATGCTTGTCAAAATGCTTAATTCGTTTTAATCCCCCCCTACTTAGATCTTCTCAAAGTTTGGCACCGTTTTGAAGATTATAACCTTTACCAAAAACAACCAGTTCCAAGCACTGGTCCAGTACTCAGATGGAATGACTGCTCAGCATGCAAAACTGGTAAGTGGCACAGTGGATCAATATCTTAATGGATGAATGGGCAGCTAAATCCCTTCTGAACCCTGTAATCATTTGGCTTAACATTCAACAGTCTTTAGATGGGCAGAACATCTACAATGCTTGCTGTACCCTTCGCATCAGTTTCTCTAAGCTCACCAGCTTGAATGTTAAGTATAACAACGATAAGAGCAGAGACTACACTCGCCCTGACTTGCCTACCGGAGACAGTCAACCCTCCCTCAATGCACAGACGATGGCTGCAGCTGCCTTGAGTAAAGCTTGATCTACTACTTTATTGTATTTAATAAATGGTAGGGCTGCACAACTGACAAATTATACACATTTTAATATTAAAAAATTAATATAAAAAAAACGGAAAATATTTTAAACTGACTTGTGTAGTAATAAAACGCATGTCAACTATGCGTAGTGTTTTGTTTTTTTGTGAAAATATGCATGGTATTGTTACACTTAACAGTAGAAAGAAAAAACACCTAAACACTTGGACGTTGATTGATTTCTTGAACAATTATGTAATTTTGGCATCCATATTTGTAATTAGAAGTGTAATTGTGCAGCCCCAATTGGCATTTTCAACATCTCTAAAATCATATTTAAATGAAATTTATTTCTTCCCAGCTGCTCCTGGTATTATCTCTGCATCACCATATGCTGGGGCTCATGGTTTCCCACCAACATTTGCCATTCAGCAGGCAGCAGGTAGGTCACAGCCTTTATAATGGATCTCTGTGGATTGCAGTGGCACAGTTTCTCAGCATATCAACAATGCTGTATACTGATGTCTGTCCCTCCCGCAGGTCTGTCTCTGCAGGGTGTGCCTGCTGGGGCTCTTGCATCGCTCGGTGTCCCCGGTGCAGCGGCGGCGGCTGCGGCGGCAGCTGCAGCAGGACGCCTGAGTCTTTCTGGTCTCGCTGCTGGTGGGAACAGTGTCCTGCTGGTCAGCAACCTTAACCCAGAGGTTAGTAGTTTAGATTCCCTTTAGCTATTAGTTTGTTAGACTTTGGTTTGTTTCAACAAGCCAGACATGATTTGGTTAGAACTGTATAGCTGATAACTAGTTTTTGAGACCCAAAGTGTTGGTGGGAAATAATTAGATGGCATCTAGCGAATAACGAAATGCTTAATGCAAAGTCTTCTGTGTGTTTATGACAGTGTGGAGGCTCATTTGCTATTATACGAACATGCATTTCAAACGTTTCTTGATATTTGTTGACTCTTGTCTGAAGCCATCTAAAACATTTCATTTCTAGTGTTTCTTTTAGAGCTATGAGTGTGTGTATATATAATCTCTCTTTCCTGTATTTCATTGTTAATCTTTTCTCCTTTCTTATTTATTTCCTTTAGTGTTCCTATAGTGAAATGCATTTAATTTTAGCACGTTCTGCTGAATGGAACACTATATATATATATTTTTTTTTTCTTTGTGTATACTGACCTTGTTTTTTTTACTTCCTTTTTTTTCTTGTTTCTCTCCCTCCCCATTCCCCTTCCCCTTTTTATTATTTTAATACCTTGACCTGGAATCTTTTGCCAACTGATTTGCACCACCTTTGCCTTTTTTTTTATAATTTTAAATTCCCTACCTACTCAAACAATATGGTTCCTAACTGACACCAATATTTGGTAATTTTATT
>NC_056700.1:13555539-13558187 GCF_018831695.1 Puntigrus tetrazona | reverse complement strand
ATTATTATTAAGTTGAAAACTGTTGTGCTGTTAAATATTTCTGTGGAAACCAACATTTGTCAAAATAAATATTTTTTTCAATAGGAATGACATATTAGAAAAATAATGTCTTCACGGTCACTTTTGGTCAGCTGAATGCATCCTTGCTGAATAAATTATTATGTTTTTGTACGTAATACACACCCCAAACATTCAAACAGCAGTGTGTTATATATATTAAAAAAATATTCAACCTCAAGATGTGAATTAAATAATGGGTAACACTTTAGACATTGTACTAGCAGCAAGTGAATTAGTAACTAGATGCCAACTAGCAGTCATTAGAGTATTAGTAGACCGTCTGCTTAATATCTTAACAACAGTTAACTAAGTGTATGTTCATTTATTCTACTAACCCTAAACCTTCCCTAACAGTCTACTCTGAGAGTTAGTAGGCCTTAGTGGACTTATATTTAGCAGAATTTTCTCCACGTCCAAGTCAAATAAAAGTATGCAAAAAGTTCCGTCCCACATTATCCACATTAAACAACCTCTGTTTGATCTCTGCTGCTTTTATTCAAACCTGTTACCATACTCACGCTACATTTACCCAGCATGCCTGAACACATTGGTTTAATAAGCTGTTACGAGAAGACCTGGTGTTGTTTGTTCCCTCCCTCTCTCTCCTCTCCTCTCCTCTCCTCTCCTCTCCTCCTCCTCGGGGGCCGGGCTCCGCTCCGCTCAGGTCTGTCCATGCAGACGATGCCTGGCGCTCTGGGACCTCTCACCATCCCTTCCTCAGCAATGACGGGACGGATGACCATCCACGGCATGGCCCCCACCGCCATCCACTCTGTGCTCCTCGTCTCCAACCTCAACCCCGACGTGAGTCCCCCGACCCCCAGCCCTCTCCGAGAGCCCTTTCACCACAAGCCCGTCGTTCATATGCCATAAGATTAATTACAGCTGTAGGGAGGGGCTTACAATTATACCGTAAGGGTCTGTATTCAACTCTTTATTTTAAAGGTGTAGTCGTTTTTATACTGTTTGTCACTTCTGTTGTTTTTATTAATCTTCCACTCTTAGACATATCAGTACATCACGTTCCGTTAAAAGAAAACAAGGAATGCAGAAATGTATATTTTTCTAGTTACAGTAACACTTTACAGTAAGATTCTTTAGCTAACGTGAGCTATGAATGAATACTTCTACAGCATTTATTCATCTTAGTTCACGCTAATTATTAATGCATTATTAAAATCACAAGTTGCGTTTGTTAACGTTAGTTAATGCTAACAATAAATAGTATTATAACTTGAAATAATAATGTTAATTCTGCTTATTATTTACATGCTGACACTAATATTATTTTAAATGGCTGATGCTGATTAGACAGCAGATCTAGATAATATCATCCAGAAATAAATATGCAATATAATTAGTTTTTGGATATCTCTTCTGCTCGCCAAGACCGCATTTTATTATTTAATCAAAAATGCTGTAAAAATTGTGAATTATAATTATTATTGTCATTATTATTACAATTTAAAATGATTCCATCCGAATAAATTGCAAAAGGCCTTTTCGTTTAATTTGCAGCTGAAAAAAACATTTTTAATAATATTATTTAACAGTTTCGCGTAAAATAAAAAAAATAAAAAGTGCCTATCGTATATTGGTATAAATATATGCTTATTTTTCGTATGTTTTTTTCAGCTTTTTTGAGGTTAAAAATGCTCGTGTGTGGACTAATCTGAGACCAAACCTTAAATACACCAGTGCCTTAAAATGGTCATCATACGAGCTAATCCAAGCGTCTTTATTCAGCGTTCATCCTCGACGCGTTTCACACACTTCACACACACACACACACACACACACACACACACTCATTTCTCTTTTCTACCTTTCAGCACTGAGTGATTTCTGATAATGTCCCATCTCTTGCAGAGCATATCACCACACGGGCTCTTCATCTTATTCGGTAAGGACGAATTTATTACTCCTCCGGATCAGATGCGCACACGGCTGTTTTTATGAAGGCGGCGGAGGATCGAAGCTGAGCGATGAGGCCATTTCCTTACAAACACACAGTCGGGAGATCACTTGCAGATTGCGGCCCGCCGTATGAATGCTGAAGTTCTCCCATGCACGCTCACGATTGCGCGCCGTTGTTATTGCGCTTACAATTTAATAACAGTCAACATCAGAGACCGACCTCGGCGTGAGCGATCTCCTTTAAGATGCGAGGAGTTGCCGCCCCCCTCTGCCTTCAGTAATAAAACGCCGAGATCCGCGGATAGCGTGTTCTTTGCTGTAAATAGCGTTCGCGCTTTGTTCGAGTCTAACATTTCACTTTTATCCCGGCAGGAGTGTACGGAGATGTTCACCGAGTCAAGATCCTGTTCAACAAGAAAGAGAATGCCTTAATACAGATGGCAGACGCCACGCAAGCCCAGCTCGGTAACGCCAGGCATTACGCTCAAAATCCTTTTCATCTTCGTACATTCTCTCCGTGCTTTGATCAGCCGTCGTTCTGTGTCTGTATTAAAGCTACAAATCAGTCTGCTTGTATCGCCGGTGGATCAAGCCAGAGCCACGGATTAAATATTTATAAAGATCGCTTTTTTTTTCCCCTGCTAAATGTCTCATAATTTAGATACATAGGA
>NC_056700.1:13554676-13555476 GCF_018831695.1 Puntigrus tetrazona | reverse complement strand
ATATAAACCCCCCCCCCAAAAAAATCACGCGTTTATTTATTTAATGCTAAGCTTGCAGGGCTTGAATTTTGGATGAAGATTTGTGAAAACATTCTTCATATTTTTGCAATTATTTGCACGTAAATGTTGTGTTTCTGAGATCTCTTTACAAAGAAAATGTGCAAAACAGTGCATAGAAATGTACAGAATAGATTTGAAAATGGTATTTTTTTTGTGCAAGTTGGCAACGATTTTGCAAACAACGTATAACGCACGGAAATTGACGCAAGAATAGTTTTGCTATTAAATCACATCAAAGTTAACATTTGTCGATTTTATCTTTCACAAAACTGTTCATTGAAATGTAGGTTTTACGCCCCAAAATTGATCTAAAAATGGTTTTGCTATTGACTTACATACAAATTAATGAAAGGATGGTTTTGTGAAGAACGTCTAGTTCGTTGTTAGAAGCGTGAGAATGCTATTGATTTACAAAGAAATGAACCTAAGATAAGACGTTTATGTAGGGATCCGTTTCTAAATGATTTACACAGATATACCTAAAAAGGTTTTGTGAATTATTCACGAAAATGAAAAGCAGAAAGAATTTACGCAGGAATTTGCTCCTTAATGTTTCATGCAGTAATTTATGTAAGAATCATTTACTCTCTGTTTGTGTTTTATGAATGAAGTGTGTGTGTGTGCGTGTGTGCGTGCGTGTGTGTGTGTGTGTGTGCGTGCGTGCGTGCGTGTGTGTATGTGTGTGTGTGTATGTGTGTGTGTATGCGTGTGTGTGTGAGTGTGTGTGTGTGCGTGTGTGT
>NC_056700.1:13553107-13554619 GCF_018831695.1 Puntigrus tetrazona | reverse complement strand
GTGCGTGTGTGCGTGCGTGTGTGCGTGCGTGTGTGCGTGCGTGTGTGCGTGCGTGCGTGTGTGTGTGCGTGCGTGTGTGTGCGTGTGAAATGTTGGATAAAACGCTCTTTAAGGCTTGAGTTTTTGTTGTTCACAGAAAGGTTTGTTCGGTGTAATACGATGTGTCTCGGGGTTAAAGCTTATCTGTAACACTTTATCTCTGGGTTTGTTTGTAGCGATGAGCCATTTGAACGGTCAGCGTCTGTATGGTAAGGTGATCCGTGTGACCATCTCGAAGCACCAGACGGTGCAGCTCCCCAGAGAGGGTCAGGAGGACCAGGGCCTGACCAAAGACTTCAGCGGGAGCCCGTTGCACCGCTTCAAAAAGCCCGGCTCCAAGAACTTCCAGAACATCTTCCCTCCCTCCGCCACCCTGCACCTCTCAAATATCCCGTGAGTGACTGCTGCACAAAAACAACCCAGGGTTGCTAGACCAATGAAACAAGCACGCGTTTAATAAAGGCTGCATTGCAATACGTGGGACGTTTGTTGTTTGAATATCACATTATGCATATTACAGTTTTGTAAAATTACTCATACGGTGATTTTTATTCATATCGCCCCATGTGCTCGTTTCACTCACGCTGTTTTGCATTATTGTTGGCTTCAAATAAGGTGCTATTTTTTGTTTCTGGTTCTTTCCTCTCACAGTCCCTCCACTACGGATGACTTTCTGAAAGATCTGTTTGCCAGCTCTGGATACACAGTCAAGGCCTTCAAGTTTTTCCAGTGAGTTCTCATCACATTTGTTTTTGTTCTCAGCCTTCATTTATCTGATTTTAGTGACTGTTTGCTCACATGGGGAAGAGTCTGCTTGTGCCTTACTTCGTGACAACATGGCCGATAAGGATGAGTTGTTTTGTGAAAACTCGTGAATGGAATGTTATAAAGATTGTTTAGTTGATCTGTTAAAAAAAGTGAGTAGCTAGATGGCCCTATAAGAGCATTGTTTAAAGGGACAGTTCACCCAAAAATGAGAACTCAATGTCATAATTTACTCACCTTCCACTTATTTAATGAGTTTCCTCCTCCTGTTGAACACAAAAGAAGATATTGTGGTTAACCTTTTAATTTTGGGGTGAATTAGTTGTGTTTTTTGTCATTTACAAGTTGATGTAAGTTGATGGTTACCCCGCGTGACAATAATGAGTAGTCATTAAAACTAGGGTCGTCAATGAAGCTGTTTGTTGGAAATTGCATTACATTTAAGAGACGCTTTCATCCAAAATGACTTACAAATGAGGACAACGGAGGCGATTAAAATCAACAATGATACGCTATAAGTGCTATAACAAGACTGTTCGCTTGATGTAACACACAGAGCAAGACTCTTTTATATTATATAATAACTGAAAAGAAAACAGATGAAAAAAAGCTATAATGTTTTTGTTTATTGTATAAGTAGAAAGAAAAGGAATAGATAAACCAGAAAAAGAAGCTAGCGTTAGTTTCTAATAAATAAATATATTTATA
>NC_056700.1:13542023-13553007 GCF_018831695.1 Puntigrus tetrazona | reverse complement strand
ATAATAATAATATTTAATGACTATATATAGTGATAGTGTGTATAGAAAACAAGAAAATTGAAGTTCTTCATTTAATCCCTTGGGATACACACAGTCCATATGATAAATCTACTTGGCTTTACATTGCAACAGTCTCTTGTTGGAATCACCACTTCTTCTTCTTCTGTATACCTGGAAATTTCACTAAGCCTGGCCGCAGAACCTGATTTTGCTGAGTTCAACGTGTTTCTGAATCAACATCTTTGTTAATTAATTAGTTAATCAATTAACTTTGATTAACCAATCAGATTTGAAGAACCATTTTATAGTTTTTGTGAAGTTTAGGTTTACAATCTGTGTTTGTTGCTTGTACACCAGTGTCATTCATCATTTCTTCTGATTTTAGCCAATACTAATTTTTATTGTATTGTTAGTTTTAGGTGTAGAGATATGGTCAAAAAATTATTTTTGGGATTAAAATGTTGCATACAGGCAACGCCTCGACCAGGCCTGTACCATACAGTCTATTCCCAGGGGAGCTGGAGGAGTTATACATTGACCAGAGGGACATTGTGAATTTTAGCGAAGAGGTCCACCTTTCTATATTTGCTTCACCACTTCGGGGTGAAGCATCTATTCCCTGGGCCTCGGCCCCTGTCTCGACAGTACGTCTGCTCCCACATTCAGATGCTCAGGAATGTAAAGTGTTCTCAATGAGAGGGACAACAGGAGGATCTTGTGTGCCAGCTTGTACAAAGGCAGTGAATGCAGACACCCTCAGAAGGCGGAAGAGCATGCTGCTCTTGCATTGAAGATTTGGTTCCCAGAAAAATAGGGGGGTTTTGGTTCCCAGAAAAACCTCAGAAGTCACTAACCTACTAGAAAAGTTATTTCAGACAATATTATAAGTTAACCAAGATTAATGTTTATTTTGCCAGGCAAGAATAGTTTCCAAATTGGTATAATTTATAGACATTTGCACAACTGATCAGCAGTACAAAAATAACACAAAACAAAAAACAAACTTAAAAAGGTCAGTATACCTGGTCTTTAAAAAGTACATAGTGTAGTGTATGAGGACACACACCACACTACGGGCCGATCTGGCTACAGAATCACTCCTTGTTGTGTTTTGTCACTTTCCTTATATACTCGGACCAGGCAAAGAGATCCTGTATAAACCTGTAGCTGTATAAACCTTTTGGTGTTTAGGTTCCCGTGCTCCAGTGTCACACCTGGCTGGAACACGTTCAGAGACCCAAAAGGAGGACACACCTCCTTCTCAACAGGACACAGTTCTACCAAGTTCTTAATCTTCTTCATAATATAAGTGATTACTGTGAAATTGAGAACAATTTACCAATCGCACTGAGACCTTTCAAATGAGACCAAACATGAGAGTGAAGAACAATAGGTTCATAAGACACATGACATATAATGCCTTATTCCTAATGAACTTTAAACCAAGTCCTTTGGGCAGAAGGAGGGGACGCAGGAAGAGCAGAGGTGACGAGGGTGTCATAAACACAACGGGGGGAAGTGGTGTTGTTTACTCTCTTTTTGAAGTCCTTTTGTTCCTTTGAATATCCCTTCTCAGATTAGTCTTATTGCATTTACAGGTTTTGATTCACCTCCTTACAAGGGTTATGCACCAAGGGCTTTGTACCCTTTCTATGTGGTTTCAGACCCTGGTTTTTGACTTTAGGTCTCACTCTAGGCTTGTGTTGTCACAAGATGCTAATGACAGACACTTCCTCATGGGCTAGGGTGTAGTGTTAGATAACTGTTCAGCCCGAGGGATCTGGAGAGATCATCTTTTCATTTGGAGCATCAATTGCCTTGAAAGGATTGCTGTATTTTGGGCCCTGAAATACATCTTAATGTGACAAGGCAACACGTAATAAAAGGTTTTCCTTTCCATGTTAATCTAATGCTGTTCCCTTTATTAGTCCGCCAATATAGTTCAGTTGAAAGAGTCAATGGAAAGTCAGACACTGAATGAGCAGAAAGAGCATCATTAGAAAAAATAGCAAACTGGCAGCTTCAGAATCAGTAGTAATGGAAAGATGTATCTTGAACTCAATAACTAGCATTTATACACTTGATTAAACTTTTATAATAATAATTTGAAAAGAAATAAATGGCTGTACGATATTATGCTGTCCCCACATTAGACAAGTTGCTTGGAAAATGGATGGATGATTCAGCAGTGTGTGCCATCTTCTGGTGAGACACATGAATTCATTTTGAATGGCCCTACTAGTGCATTGTGGTGGCATTGACATTCATTCAATGTTAAAAGTGTCTAATGGGAGTTAAAATATCATTGTGCATGACCTTTATAGCAAAACTGAAATCAACTATAGTTAAGATATAGTTGATATTTTAAATATAACCTCATATTTCAAAAATAAAATAAATCAAACATATACATTTCAAATTGTGAACCAACAAGTATATTCCAAAACGATGGTGTCAGTCACTCAGTAAGTTTAATATTTATGAACTAGATAGTAAACTTTTGTTTGGATGGGAGTGCAGTGCACTAGTTCCCACTAGTTCATGTTTTTTTTCTATCCAGATTTTCAAACATTCTTGTAAGATTTCATCAACCTGTTTACATGTATATGTATTCATTTATCTGTTTATTTATTTTTGGCAGACTGAGTCTTTCCTGCCATTCAGAAGTCCTGCAATGATATATCCTATGATTTGTACAGCATTATCTAGATCAAATGCCAAGTTGGCTGAATCATTTATCCTATTTGTGGGAGAACAATGTCCTCATAAGTTAATTACACAGTATTGATTCTTGTCTCCGACATGAAGATTTAAATCTGCTTAAAAACATTCTCCTTCTGAGTTCAGCCTTAAGAATGCCCTGTCAAATAACCACTTACCCTCAGTTTGAATCATAAATGATTCCACAAAACCTAAAAAACCCCAAACTGACCTCCTGAAAATGATACTGTAATATGGCACAATATACTGTAAATTTCTTACTTTTTTTCTTTTCTCTGAAAACATTCTATTAACTAACATGAATCATTTAATCACTGAACCTTGAAAGACAAGTGTCAGCTGGATGTTTTTGTGTTCTTGTGGCTGGTGACAGGTCATTCAGACGGTCAGTGCTGTGGATAAAGACGAGCCTCTCAGCGGCCATCGTTTTTATTTCTCCCTCGCTTTCTCTGCTGCCAATAACAACAACTTCACCCTACGAGATAATAAAGGTGAACTAATAATAACCTAATAATTATATATAACTATTGAATTTTCGCATTGTTTTAAATGCTGACATTTTCATGGATGCTGCGGTAATATCAAACGGTTATTGCAACCTAGTTAGTTTGAGCAGATGAGCTGTTAGTTTTTTTTCTTAGCAATTCTGTTTGCTGCAAAAAAATAAGCTATTTATCCTTACTACAGCTTTACATTCACTGCATTTTTATTTAAACTTTGCTTATGAACAGATTGAAAATTAACCAAAAGTCCATTCTAAATGTTATATTTTTTCATCTATCCTAAATATTCATTTTAGGTTTTATAGTATAGATTTTCAATAATATATTTAGTCACTTTTTTCTGTGTAATTATAATCTTTGGTAAGACTTTATTTAGATAGTCCCTTTTGAACATTCTGTTGACAATAAGTAACTTTGCACGTGTGTCAACAAAGAAAGAATATTAATAGTTTGTCTGCGTTTGTCTTTTCTTGCGTTAGTCTCCCAACAGATAATCTACTGACTATAAGTAACTTTGCAAGAAAATTCTAACCCTAACCACTACTAATAAATATGAACACTTTAATGTTATTTATAGTCAACAGAATGTGTTAAAGGGACTATCAAAATAAAGTGAAACCCAATCTTTTCTATGGAGTGTGGACAAACAGAGCAAAACTGAAGTTGTTATTTAGTGAATCAATTCTATAATTTAGACAAATAGCCAAATCAGCTTGTTTGTTTTTATCTTCCTTATTCACTTCACAAAAGATATAATGTATGGGTGTTTTTTTAATATTTTTATAAAAGCACTTTGGAGCTTTACATCCCCAGTCCCCGGTTTTTATTTATTTATTTTACATTATTATTATAAAATATAGTCTAAATATTATAGATAATCAGTCTAATGAAGGTAAATGTCAAGATTAATGGTGCTAATGTTACTCAGTCTATTGAAGGCAAATATTGTAGATACATATTTTTGTTTTTTTTTATAATGCAAATCCTTTTTTTTCATATCTATCAATCCATCCATCTGTTCATTCAGGAATTTATTTAACTCAATCCTCTGGTGTCAGGTGATCAGTTTTCTTAATATCTGAATGCATTCTAACAGCTAGTTTCAATGTGCACTTTCTAAATCTTGACATTTGGCCTTTCTTCTAATTTCAGATAACACGGCATCAGTGCTGACGAAGCGTGCTGGTTTCCGGCGGCAGGAGCAGTCGCTGTACTTGTTACCGGTGTTGATTGTGGACAGTGGCAGTCCAGCCTTGAGCAGCACCAATACTCTTTCCGTACGAGTCTGTGACTGCGGTTCGAACGGTGTTCCTCCGGCATGTGGTGCCCTGGCTTTCTCTCTTCCCGTGGGTCTTAGCACTGGAGCTCTGCTCGCTATACTGGGCTGCATCATCACTCTTCTGGGTAAGACTGCGAAGGCACAACATCAAGCAGCTTAGAAACTGAATTATACAGAAAACGTGAGGACAGCTCTCCAAAACCTGATATATCTATTCGCCGCTGTTGAGTTGATGTTCACAAAGCATGCACACCTTCGTCTAATACCGTTTGTCTGCAGTTACTCACAGCTCTGTTGTTTTCTCCTGCTGTAGTTTCACTGCTTTCCTTCTGTGTACAAACAATCTCACACAGCTCGGATCGAAAGGAAAACATATCTCATCATTTTAAAAATATGTTATCAGTCCAAAGCTTCCATGCACCTAATAAAAAATCTTTGCCTATTACTATTTTTAATGTAAAATTTTGAGTAGGTTATTTCTTTATTTTCTAAAACATGTAATATTAGTCCGGTGCGAATCGAAATCTGTTGCTGCCTCAAAAGCTGGAGATTCAGAGCTTAGTGCATCTGTTACTGTCTCTCCCTCATGGGCCAGATACTCATAACCTTGCATCATCATTATATCTGTTATTGCCTTCTACCACTCAGGAAGAAAACTCATGCGAACATGATTGTAGATTAGAATTTAGCAGCTGGTGATGTGATTGACATACGGAATAATCGAATCACGTTAGTGTGACCGTATCAAAAATTACAAATATTATTCAGCTATTTTTTGTCTTTTGAAAGCTGCATTCAAAACACACTTGCCCCCTCACTTTAAATGTGCATGACTCTTCTGCAGTCTACTCTGTATACCTCATCCTGGATTGAGCAAGAAATAGTGAAGAGTGCACCAGGTAAATTCAACTGATTTAAAACTCTCACATTTTGTGGGCATTTCAATCTTTTTTTTAGCCTGCCAAAAATATTGTTTAGTTACAGTTTGTTTTCTGTGTTTCAGTTCTAGCTTCACTAATGATTTGTTGGGGAAGAAGGTCTTTAGCCTCACTACATTTTAACTATTTATACATGACAGAAGAAGAGACATAAGGCCAGAACATTTACCCATTTTTTTCTGTTATATATGTTTTTATATTATACAATTTTTTTAATTATTTTTTTATTTTTTCATATTTGTATATTATTGTCTCAAATAAAATTTTACATGTAAAAATGTATTATTTAGGATTTATTATTGCTGTTCTATAAGCAAACATCAATGTCTTGTATTTGATGCAAGCTGCAATCAGGACATGGGCTCTTTTGGGCTCTTTGAAGACCAGTCATGCTGCTGCATTTTGAACCATTTGTAGATGTTTGATTTATGCTTGCATAAAATCCAGCCAGAAAAGCATTGTAGTAGTCTAGTCTATAAATGACAAAGGTCTGGGCAAAACGTTGCGCAGCATGCTATGTTAGGAAGGGCCTGATCTTTCTGATGTTGTGTAATGCAAACCTACAAGATCAAGCAGTCTTCGCAATGTGCTCTTTGAAGATCAGCTGGTTGTCAAAGATTACACCAAGATTTCTGACTGAAGTTGAAGGGGCAATTGTAGATGAACTTAGCTGGATGGTGAAGTCGGGCTGTGGAGCTGGAGTGGCCTTCACCAGGTTGAGCTGCAGGTGATGATGTTTCATCCATGCCGAAATGTCTGACAGAAATGCCTGAAATCTGTGTAGCTACCATTGGATCATCTGGTTGAAAAGAGAGGTAGAGCTGTGTGTTGTGTGATAGTGTATTATGTGTAAACCAGGTTAAAGAAATGTGTCTTTAATCTATGTTTAAACCGACAGAGTGTGTCTGTCTCCCAAACAGTGTAGACTGTTCAAGAGTATGGTGCTAAATAAGAAAATGATCTGCAGCCGCTGTCGATTTTCATATTCTAGGTATTAATAAAATGTCCAGAGTTTTGAGAATGCAGTGTACATGCATTATAATGTGGTCAGAGCTCGCTCAAGTACAGAGGAGCTAAGCCATTCAGGGCTTTGTAAGTAATTAACAAGATTTAAGATCTATAGGATATTTGATAGGGAGTCAGTGCAGTGTTGATAGAACCAGCTTACATGATCATATTTGCTGGTTCTAGTAAGGAGCTGCTACATTTTTTTCTCTAAGAAGGAATATAATAGTGAGGATCCTATCTTTTCTAGTATCTTTGACAGAAAAGGCAGATTTAAGATCGATCCGTAATTAGCTAGATCTTTTGAGGTCAACTTGTGTTTTTTTTGTAATGAGAGGCATAATAACAGCCAATGTGAACATTTTGGGGGACTTATAGCTGACTGCTATACAATTAATACTAATTATTGGCCAAAGTTTTGAGAACGAAGCAAACGTGGATGGCTACAATGTGATGAGAGCTTGCTCAAGTACTGTTTTCACTGAGCATTGTTTCACTCTCCTGCTGGGAAAATGATGGATGGTGAATCATTAGGCATTTGGTTGGTGATTATTTTCAGCAGTTGTAATGTATGAAAATGGACATAAGTGAGATAATGGCATGAGTGAGATAACAAGGATTGTTTCTATAAAAAATCCACAAGAGGCTTTTTCAAATTTCTCATTGTCTAAAAAAATGCAATTATATAAATGTAATAAATAAAAAAGCATGCTGTTTGAATTTCTTTTGTGTAAATCCTGTATAAGTGATATGATATAAGTGATGAACAAACTGTTCTGGATTTACTTCCAATTAAGCTGCTTATTCTGGTTGATGTAGTGAATTGGGAGTTCAGGATCACAAAACTGAAACTGAAGTGAAATTTCAGGTACACATCCTTTCATCTGACTTAACACATGTCTGTATGAGTATAGTGCCTGAAAGATGCAACAGTGCAACTAAACTAAAAACTGGATTAACCTTTGTTTGTGTGACAGAACTGAAGGCTGATGAAACAGAAGAATTAAACATGTGAGAGAACTCAAGCTATTTTAGCCTGCTTATGTGTTGTTAAACTTAAGCTAACTGAGCACATGTAGGTGTGAGTATGGATGAACTTATATTTCTTTTTTACTTTTACTGCTAATCATCATTATGTGATCCTTGGTGTCTGTTTTCTCAGTGTGTAGAGAAATGTTAGTCAGAGTGTGTTTTCTCTCTAACATTAGATCTTCTGTATTACAAAAAAAATGAATGAAACAGTTTTTCTATACATTTTTTTTTTTTCATATTGCACATTTAAATACAATGCATTGCACAAAGTGCTGTACAAAATCAGCAGGGTTTAAAACACATTAACATACAAAAACTCACAATCAAGACATTAAAGACAATGACAATTGCTGGCTCAAATGCTAAAGAACATAAAGATAAAGAACCTAAAAACATGGAGTGTGTCTAATAAGGGGGAGAAGCCTATTCCAACTACAAAGACCCGATCACCTCTTCGCTTATACCTAGTCTTCGGTACAATTAAAGCAAGTTCACCAGATGATCTTAAAGCTTAAAATTAAACTTTTGAATAAAATTTGTAAAATGAACTCAAAATGAATCCTAGAATAGACTGGAAACTATCCCAGTGAAGACAGAATAGGAGAGATATGTCTCCACGAGTCCCTGTTAGAAACCTCACAGCCACATTCTGAACTAATTGTAATCTATTTAGGACAGATTGGCAGACACCCACATACAAAGAATTAAAATGATACAATATTGTTATTGAAATACAATAAGTCTCGTCATATTAAACGAATGTATGGCCTTCTCAATATCACAAAAAAAGAAGAGACTTAATCTTTCCCATATTTATCAAACAAAACCCCTAAGTTTTTAAAAACAGGTTATGACAAGTGGTCACCAAAATGTAAAAAGTCAGGAAGCGCAGGATCCCCAAACAAACTCTTTTACTCTCATTAAAGTGTAAAAGGTCTGATGACAACCAGGTCTCAACCTCAATTAAACAATTCATAAGAAGATCAACGACATTTCTATTATTATTCTTAAAGGGCATATAAATTTGTGTATTGTTAGCAAAAAAATGGAAAGCAAGTCCACGTTTATGAAAAATTTAACCTAGAGGTAAAATGGATAATAGAAAAAATACGATATGGCCAGGAATAGACCCATGAAGGACCCCGCATGTCAGTGGATACAGAGGATGAAAAAGTCTGACCAATGTCTGTCTAGAAGCATGTTATGA
The DNA here is from genome assembly GCF_018831695.1 of Puntigrus tetrazona. Classification (NCBI taxonomy): domain Eukaryota; kingdom Metazoa; phylum Chordata; class Actinopteri; order Cypriniformes; family Cyprinidae; genus Puntigrus; species Puntigrus tetrazona. The sequence continues at coordinate 13,544,322 of NC_056700.1, read as the reverse complement.
TCAACAGTTTCATATACAGAATTATTACCTAGCAGTACCAGCACTAATATTTTGCCAAAATCTGAATTTAAAGTGAATGTCATTTATTATTTTAATGTGATGTGCTCTGAAACGAGTTTGAAAACTGTCCATTTGTGTTTAAGAAGTTGTTTAACTGATTAAAAACTACATTTTCAATAATCTTACCTATAAAAGGGAGATCTGGTATTGGTCTGTAGTTGCTCAATATGGTTTTATCAAGATTTCTCTTTTTCAGAAGGGGCTTAACAACTGCACTTTTCAGGGAGTTTGGAAAAGTTGAAGTTAGGAGAGGCTATTTCATTGAGAACTGTTGAACTGCAGCTTTAAGCCAAGTTTCATTTAAAAGCATAAAATCCAATTTGTTCGTGGTGATCACGTCATTGATTAAAAAGGATTTTTTCATTGATTGAATATATAAAAATGCTTACTTCATGACATTATTTTTTGCCCCCACAGCATATGTCAGCCATACGGCTTGAGAAGGCCTTGAAGTAACATGTGATAAAACAGAAATAGGGAAAGCTAGAGGCACACTAGGTTCTCGCTTGTTCTGTAAACATTTGTGAATGTTACTGCTATCATAGTGGGGACCCAACACACATCACTGAGAGCTGCTGTCAGTTGATTTTGGTTCACCTACACCAGATGGAGGGGAGTTTGGGACCTGGCACTGTGGGAGCAGTCAGAGAACTCTCGCAGGAGGAGGAGGGCGATCTGGGTTCACAGGTCTTGGTGATCATGGTGCCCGCCGTTTTTTAGTTGGTATCTGGGGTCTTACAGCAAAAGAGTGGGAGAGTTTGGTGCCAGCATACACCAGCTCCTCCATTTTCTTGAGAAGCTTAGAAGTGGAGATGCTGGAGAGAGGGATAGTGTCTGGTGAAATGGGTTCTGACTAGTATGTTGTCCTGGCTGTTTTCCAGAAAGTTGTCCTTGGGTGTTGAGTCTTGGAGCTGTTGCAGTCTGTCACAGTCTGTCTACTAATGAGTGAACTTCCAGTCTTTGAAGTGTGTGTTTGTAAAAAAAAAATGCTGTTTGAGCGCTGAGCTGATCTGCTGAAGTTAAAATATTAGAAAGAGTAGAAAAACTACATAAACAGGGAGCAAACTATGAACAGTCGTAAAGTAATAAAGAGTTTAGAGGAATAATAAAGGAAGTGTCTTTAAATCTGAGAGAGAGCATGACGAACAATAGTCATGGAATTTCACAATGCCTTACTACACTGAGTTTGCCTGATGTTGTCTATTTGAGTTAAAGATAAGAGTTTTTGGAGTAATTCCCTGGAAACTTCATACTGTGCGTGAGACCTAACTCTTCATGAAAGAATTACAGATTGTAGCTGGCTAAGACTACAATAAAGGACGGTTCCTAATGTGCCAGTTCATAACATCAGCTGAAGCTTCATGACACACAACAGGATGTGTCTGTTGTATTTTGATGCTTATTTTCTTTCGGTGTAGGTAGCTGGGTATCATGTTACTGAATGCTGTGAAGACAGCATAGATGTCGTTTGTGAAAATAAATCATGAACTAGTCGAATCTTGAATTTAATCAGAAATGGATCATAAACTAGTTGAAAATTTTAAATAAAAGTACTGGATGGATCTTCATTTGCTCTTTGAACTTTTGCTTTTCTGCCTTTAAACCAAAGGAAAGCTTAATCGCTAAATCTTTGAACAATGATTATATTTAAACTCGTATTTAAACTCTTTTGGATTGCATGATTGCAGTAAATTGAATTGAAGTGTTGAACATTTGAACTGTTAGAACTAAGTTGCACAGGTATTCAAAAGTGGTGGCTGTTTCTAGAATAGGTCAGATACTGCCCAGCTTGTATTTGAACTAAAGCGCTGTGTATTAAATGCAGGTGATGGTGATTAACTGCTAATCACAGAACTGGGCTGTACTGACAAGATGCACATGAGAATCAGCTCTAACTGTGATTGGTTCTGCTCAGATTTTGCTCGTCCCTAACAAGTTTAGTTAAGGTGCATCCTTCAACTTTTCTTTACAGTCTATGGTCAGAACTGAAATACAGATAATTTGAACTGTTTAAATTGAGTCATTGAACATTTCTGAACATTTGAACTCACTGAACTGAACATCACTAAACATTTGAATTGTCTAATTAAAATAATTGAATATTTTAACTGGTTAGCCTCAGCCACAGAGATACAAAACACAGCCAAAAAGAGGAAGTAATATCATGATAAAGAAATGTTACACTAAAAATACCTGTTAACCTTATAATTGCAAACAATTAGGCTACGTTAACTTATAT